>NC_056726.1:808090688-808120688 GCF_019279795.1 Protopterus annectens
TATTTAATTTCACCCAACCATTTAGCACAGTGCTTATAAAGCTATTTTCATAAACTGAATTTATAAAATGCATTATATCCTTGTATACTACATCACACAATTAATTATGTATATTGCTATTCAATGCTTTCTCTACGTCACATCCCATAACTCTTACCCCCATCATCTGCATCTACAATATTATATACCAGGTCTATATCATATCCTATAATTCTTACCCCATTATCTGTAGTTATAATATTATGCCAGTTCCTTGAATATTGGCATTAATTCCTTAACCAGCCTTCCTCATGATATTTTTATTATAAATATTCTTTAATATAATCAGACTCCATCATCATCATCTTCTTCCGCCTGTTCTCATTAGAGGTTGCCACAGCGGATCATCTGTTTCCATTTCTTCCTGTCCTCTGCATCTTGCTCTGTCATACCAACCACCTGCATGTCCTCTCTCACCACATCCATAAACCCTATCTTAGGCCTTCCTCTTTTCCTGTTACCTGGTAGCTTCATCCTTAGCATATATTTCCCAACATACTCAGCATCCCTCCTCAGCACATGTCCAAACCAATGTAATCTTGTCTCTGTGGCTTTGTCTCCAAACCTTCCAACCAGGGCTGACCCTCTAATACACTTATTCTTAATCCTGTCCATCCTTGTCACACCCAGTGCAAATCTTAACATCTTTAACTCTGCCACATCCAGGTCTAACTCCTGCCTTTTTGTCAGTGCCACTGTCTCCAACCCATATAACATAGCTGGTCTCACTGCCCTCTTGTAGACCTACCTTTTCACTCTTACTGGTACTCGTCTGTCACAAATCACTCCTGACACTCTTCTCCACCCAATCCTTCCTGCCTGTAGACTCTTCTTCACCTCTCTTCCACACTGGCACATACTGACTATGCCTTCTCACAGTCTAATGTGCCCTCACTCCTCTGCATTTCAAAAAAAATGAAGCTATTTCAGCATTTATTATTTATTTGTTTATTTTTTTTTATATATAATCACATTGCCTTTCCCATCTTCTGTTCAGCTGGTGCCCATCGGTACATGGTCGTGGAATCCTCACAGACGTAAAAAAGAAATGAGTGCATGTCTGTGTGTGTATGGTTGTAGTGTGTGTTTGGTTATATGTCTGCATGCATGTGCGTGAATGTGGCCGTGAAAGCAGTATGTTTGTGTTTTTTTAATGCAGAAGTGTCTGTGCCTGAACAAGGGCGAGCAATATATGATAAAATGTAAAGTTTGTGCATGAATGTCTGTGTGAATGCATGGAATTATGTGCTTGCGTGAATGGAATAGAATAGTGCACTCATGAATGCAGGATGTAAGGTTATGAATGCAGGAAAGGCTGTGTATGCGAGAGTTTAATGCATGAGTGACTGAATTTGAGAATGAGTGTGTGTAAGCAGAATGTGTTTGTGTGTACGTGTGTATGATAGACGGTGGGGTATCTGGTTAGGCTGCCAGAGACAGGAAACGCTTCATTAATATTCATTTTTTTTTCATTGATCGAAGCATTGTTATCAAAGCCATATTGCCAAGTGTAGAAACAGCTGTATGCCTGCCGCACTCCTGCCGATAACTTTGTGCTTGTCCTAAGAAAGTTATTTCTACGAACAAGTGCAGCTTTGCGCATTTAAAAGAGTAGACTGAAGTTTTTAGGCATTGGAAACTGTGATAATCTTGTGTGCTTATTTGGTGTTCATAGTTTTCAGCTTTTTTTTATCATGGATGTTTGTTACTTGCTGATGGCTCATGGAGCTGCTGGCATAGCAGAGGGCTTTACATCTCGAGCTGTAGTAAACCGATCGCTTACAGTATGTCGATCAGCTTATTACTGTGGAGTTATAATTTTTTTTTTTTTATTTCTTAGATTTTGATACTTGCTGATGGCTCTTGGAGCTGTCAGCAGCTGCCATTTCACAAACGTTTGTGGTGTATTGATAGTTCTGGTTACTTCAGGAGAATTTTTAGTAACTTTACATTTTCCGCTTTACATTTCAGCAGTAGTTCATCCGTCATTTAGCATGCAGTTCCAGATAATAAGTACAAATGTTTACATTTATTTATTTGTTGTTAAAGGGTAGTATTTATTTTCAGCATGTTTGTAGAAGGTAGATCACCTTCCATCTTTGCTGGCAGTACTTTAAGACTATATGCTTGTTGACCGGTTTTCCTCTTCTCTTAGTAGAATAGCAAGTTAAATGTCAGATTGCTTTTCCCTACATACACAATTGAAGTTTTAAAGCCCATTTTTGCAGTTGTAGGCCTCCATCATACTGTAATGCTATCAATAAGCATAATGTATTTGTATTCTGCACTTTTTTGTCTGTTTTCCCTTCAGAGTGGCCGAACTTTGGTTAAAAAGACTAGTTCACCATGGGGAGGAGCACACACAATTTTAAATTTGACAATTTTGGTGTGCGAATTGGTGCTCCTATTAAAAATAGAAAATTCATCTTGAAATTGTTTTGCATTTCAGATAACTGTGGTTGTGCTTCATAGACACCTTCTAAAGCTGTAGTGGTCTGCCTGTCTCTAAAATTAACCGTAGGTAGAGGTGCAAAAGGCATTTCTGTATCCTTCCACTTTGTTTTTACTAGCAGAACTGATGGCCCACAGAGTATCTGAGGAGCCCACAAGTTGAGCACAGCAAATATCTGCACTTCTCCTTCTAGTGGTAAATTCTGCGCTTGTCTGCATTTCAAAAGAAACTGGTGCTTTATAAGGTTTTTTTTTCATGGTTTTGTAGAACTCTGCCTGTTTCTAAAATTGGCAGTACTGTACAAGACCTTTTCCCTGCTTGCCCACTGGCTGGAGAGTATGTGAAGTGTATTTCAGTAGCCATAGGATGAACATGGCAGCGTGTGCATGGGGAAAGTAGATGAGTTAGTATTGCATCACTGTAGCCTGGTATACATAGAAAAATATTTTTATTTATTTTTGTACTAATACTTTATTGTCTGAGTTAACTCCCATTAGGCTAATGGCCTCTTGGCATGGGAGATGGTATTCATACTGAGAAAGGATGAGTGAATGGCACAAGCTGGCAACTTTTTATTTAAACATACTTGGAAATTCACATTCAGATAAGGTAAACTACAGCAGCCAAGTGAGTGGTTCATAAATATACTTATGTACAAATGGAGAAGTACATCTGCAAAGAATTACCACAAGTAATTCAATGAAGATTTTGTAAAAGAAGGCACTAGGCAGTTTTTGCAACTCTTTGAAGTATTACCAGGTTTCTTGGAGTAACAGTTTAGATGTACTGCCCCGTGTCTTCCGTGTGTGGATCTCAACAAAGCTTCCTTATGTGTAGGTTAATATATGGGTTTATTGCGGGTGGCTGAATATATAGTATCCAGGAGTGGCCTTAGGTCAACTGGTGCCCTAGGCAAAAGGGCACCACAGTACCCCCCACCACACCACCCAGTGCCCCCATCGTGGTCTACCTACACCAAATAAATAATGGAAAAGTGCCCCTTATTAAAGCGGCACCCTAGGCGGCCACCTAGTTGGCCTATGCCTAAGGCCGGCTATGTCTAACTCGGCGGTACACTGAAGTAATTCATTAAGGACAGTTAGACTGTCTCTGCATGTATTTCCCGTCTTGCATCTCTAAGTACTTTTAATAATATCTTTGAATCCCTGTTAGCCTAGATCAGTTAAACTGATTTTATGCTTGTCATGGACAGACTTTAACGAGGATTGTTTGAACTAATTACAGACCCCACACATTGTAACCCTTCTCCCTTCAATAGCACATTTCTGAACATGCTGCTCATTAACTCCCTACACAGGTGCCCTTTATGTCCAGTATTTCCTAACACACCTGTTCACCACAACATATTTGTCTAAACTTTTGTCTTTACAATTTTTTTTTCATGTCAACATTAACCATGTCTTCCTGTAGCTTACCCCAATCTTTACCCATCAAAACCAGCAGGAAACTCTTTTTGATCTATACGTTATTTTAAATAACTCTTATCTTACTAGAAATCTCACTAACCTTAACTATTATTCTAAACCCCTGACCTCTTTAAAACTACCCCACTAGAGCATCTTCTGTTGTGACATGCGTGAATGGGCATACCTTCATTGAAGGTTGTGCGTCAGGCCTGGCAACTCTGCATGTAAAAATCTTCTGCCAATCATTAGCAGACCGGAGATCCGCTGTGGCGACCTCTAACCGGGAAAAGCCGAAAGACACTACAACAAAATATATATATTGAGATATATATATATATATATATACTGAAAAACAGTAGCCAAAAATTCTCATGCTGTTTCTTGTTGCCATCTGAAGTACTGTCAATTCTAACTCCTGTGAAAAAAATTTCAAAAAAATATTCTGCTTCGCTACTCTGCAGCATCCCAGAGACAAGCTCCTCATGGTCCTGCAGAGTGGTCCTAGCTACAGAGAACTCAGAAAAGCAACTACTTTCTGGATTTAAGTATCTTTGCTGTTTTTTTACTTGGAATAGCTTCTGTAGCTTACCCTGAACAAGCTTAAACTGTTTTTTTAGCTGTTTGCTGCATTATTTTAAAATGTGCACTTAAAGTTACTTTTTAATCGAATTTGATTGAAAGTTTGTTTGTTTGTTTGTTTAATTTAACTGTTGAGGCTGCCCACTAAAGTGTGCTAGCCTGTGTAACTGATTTATCACTGTTTCTGCATTTTCTGTGTGTTTCTATCAAAAAAACAAAAAAATAATCCTTGTTTTCCCACCTCTCCTCCACTAGTTTAGACCAGTTTACAGGCATTGCTGTATTCTGGGCTGTGGTATAGTTCCTGTGTTGTCCATTAACTTACTTGGATAGAAGGAAGTTTCTTTGCTCACCAGTGGGAGTGGGGAGCCTTGAGCAGCCTACCTGTCCCTGTAGGAAGTGACCTCAGCACAAGACCTGTAGTAATTGGTTGTTTTGGACCATTTCTAGCTCTTTTGTAGTTCCCTGTTTAAAATCCGCCTCTGGGCATTTTTTTCTGGCTATACTGCTCAGACAAGCTCCTCGTGGTCCTGCAGAGTGGTCCTAGCTACAGAGAACTCAGAAAAGCGGCTACTTTCTGGATTTAAGTATCTTTGCTGTTTTTTTACCTGGAATATCTTCTGTAGCTTAGCCTGAACAACCTTAAACTGTTTTTTTAGCTGTTTGCTGCATTATTTTAAAATCTGCACTTAAAGTTACATTTTAGTCGAATTTGATCGAACGTTTGTTTGTTTAATTTAACTGTTGAGGCTGCCCACTAAAGTGTGCTAGCCTGTGTAACTGATTAATCACTGTTTCTGCATTTTGTTTCTATCAAAAAAACAAACAAAAAAAAAGTATCCTTGTTTTCCTGCCTCTCCTCGACTAGTTTAGACCAGTTTACAGGCATTGCTGTATTCTGGTCTGTGGTGTAGTTCCTGTGTTGTCCATTACCTTACTTGGATAGAAAGAAGTTTCTTTGCTCACCAGTGGGAGTGGGGAGCCTTGAGCAGCCTACCTGTCCCTGTAGGAAGCGACCTCGGCACAAGACCTGTAGTAATTGGTTGTTTTGGACCATTTCTAGCTCTTTTGTAGTTCCCTGTTTAAAATCCGCGTTTGCGCAGCTTTGCGCGATTGTGCGCATAGCGCAGCACCGGTTAAACTTTTTCTGGCTCTGCCAAGTCTGCTCTTCAAATATTCCCTTAAGGAAGCTCTACTCTTAGTATAATCAGACTACTCACTATATTATGAGCCTAGCACTTGTTCTCAAAACTTCTCTACTAAGTAAGCACTCTCGTACTAAGTAAAGCACTACATCCACCTACCCCCGAATACCCACTTCCCTTAAAGGCACAGCATTCCCTTATACTGTTCTAGCATGTCGAGTGGTAGATTACTGGCGTCCTCTCCAGTTCAGCTGGTTAATCTGGGTATCTTGAGACAATGCTACAATTGTCTCATGTACACAGACAACCCTCTCCTCCTCCCAACAAACACAAATACATGTGAGAGATGCAACTATATAGCCAAACTGGAGGCTGAACTCTCTCAACTCAGGGCTGGCATGACCAGACAGGAGGAGATGGTAACCACGCACACAACAAACCCAGTCCCACATAGACCTACCACAACTGCAAACCAAACACATAAAAACACAAAGACATACTCGGAGGCTCTAATAAAAAACTTACCAAAACAACAGAGGCTCCCAAGGCAGACATCCAAAAATCCACCACCTCAAAATAAAACACATGCAACACATACTTCAATAAATCAGTGTGTCAACCAATCACAGCCCTTAAGGCCAAACACCATGCCTGATACACTAGTAATAGGTGACTCTATAGTCAGACACACTGATGTCCCGCTTACCAGGCTGAACAAGGAGAGGGTGACTGTGAGCTGCCTATCGGGAGCTAGGATCCGCCACATAACACACGCACTCAGGTCACTCCAAAGCAAGTACAAATATGACTCTGTCATTGTCCATGCTGGTGCGAATGACCTGAGACGTACCTCCCTGGACTACATGAAAAGAGACATAGAGGAGCTCCCTGATTATGTAGCCCAGGCTGGTATGACCCTGACCCTGAGCAGCATCTTGCCCTCACCAAGAATGATGCCACAATACAAAGACAAGATGATCAGCTTTAATAATTGGCTCAAGTACTGGTGTCATTCTAAGGGGATCCAATGTCTGTCTGCCTGGGATGACATGTTGGACAAGCCACGCTGCCCATGAGGGATGGCTTATACCTGTCACCACTGGGCTTCCGGATATTGGCTAAGGCTCTTGCCACCCCCATAGTGCCTTTTTTTAGGCAAGGCTCAAAAGACAAACCCACCTCCTTAGAAAACAATAATGGAAAAAAACTAAGGGTAATGCTGCTCAACGCCAGAAGTCTAAATCTCAAGATGCAGGCACTCGATGCACTCCTCAGTATGGAGAACATTGACGTCTGTGCAGTAACTGAAACCTGGTTCAAGGCTACTGAGAGCACCCCAGCGCTACCAGGCTATACCTCGTATCATGCTTTTCGACCCCAAAACCCGGGCCAAACCACAAAGGGAGGGGGAGTGTCCATATTCATCAAGAACACCCACACCTCCAGGTTAGTAGCAACACATGAAGCATCAGAGACCATACAGGTGCAACTAACCATAGGCAAAACTGCTATACAACTGGTAGCACGTTACAGAACACCCTCCCAATCCCAGGAACCCCACTCAGCCTTCCTGAAGACATTGGAGGATATGAATGTATCACAAAATACCATCATACTGGGAGACTTCAACTACCCAAACATAGATTGGGTACATTAGTCTAGCCCTAACACCCTAGCCTAAAGGTTCCTGGAATTCATAAATTCAAATGCACTGGAACAACTAGTCACCTCTCCCACTAGGGGAGATAATATGCTAGACCTGATCATCACAAACATGGGGACAAAATGCTCCACACCGGAGGTATACCCCTCACTAGTGAGATCTGACCACAAACTAATCACCCTTGATATACATATCCCACCTCCACCCCCAGCACAAAAGACCACAGTGAAAAACTTCTCAAAAGCAGACTTCACTCTTCTTAAGACTGAGATGGTATCCTTTAAGCCCACTGGGCCAGTGGATACCACATCCCACAATGCCGAATTCTTCACAAATGCTTTCTATGGACATCTTCAAGAATGCATGGATCATGCAATCCCAAATAAATCTAAGTCCCTCTCCACCAAAGGCAAGCGTCCTGTCTGGTGGACCTCAGCCATTAACAAATTGTATAACAAAAGAAGGAAGCTACTGCACGTCAGAGCAAAATCCCATAAAGGGAAGACATCTCTGATCAACATTAGCAGAAAACTACGTTCTCTCATAAAAACATCCAAGGCCAACTTTGAGAGAAAAATCGCTAAGGACACTAAAGATAACCACAAAGCCTTCTTCAGCTATGTTAGAAACCTGGGCGGAAACCCTCAGATATGCTCAGAGTTAGTTCACAACAACAGAAAATACACTGAACCCACAGATATTGCCAACATTCTGGCTGACAGGTTCAGTGCAAATTTCTCCCCTCCCTCACCCCCAAAACAAGAAATACTTATCCCAGCTGAATGTAATTTCCCTGTCATCTCAGATGTCCAAGTGAGAACCGCCCTCAACAAAGCTAAAAACACAGCATCAATGGGACCTGACGGTATCCCGGGTTGCGTGCTACGTGAACTCCAAGAGGAGCTAAACCCGCACATAAAAATGCTATTTAACCTTAGCCTTACTACAGGATATGTACCTGAACACTGGCGTACAGCAACAGTGGCCCCACTCCACAAAGGGGGTACCTCTACAGACCCTGGGAACTACCGCCCCATAAGCTTAACCAGCCTGGTCTGCAAAGCTATGGAAAGAATCATTATGGAACTCATAAACAGAGACATAGGGGACCTACAGACACTTGACCCCACCCTGTTCGGCTTTGTAAATGGGCAGATCCTGCCTTTTGAACCTGGTTGACTTTTTCAAAACAGTCACTAGAGCCATTGATGCGGGCAAAGCAGTCCATACAGCCTACCTGGACTTGGCTAAGGCCTTCGACACAATACCCCACTCAGGCATCATAGATAAGCTCAACAGCTTAAACGTAAACCCTTATGTCACTAGATGGGTTGCAAACTGGCTAAAGGACAGAACCCATAAAGTTAAAATCGCTGGAGCAATGTCAGACTCAAAGCCAGTCACAAGTGGTGTCCCACAGGGATCTGTCCTGGGACCCCTCTTGTTCGGCATTTATTTCTCAGATGTTAAAGCAAACATGGGAGGGTTGTGGCTGACAAAGTTCGCAGATGACTGCAAACTAGGCGCCATAGTCGATACACCAGCGGACACACACATCCTACAAAAAGGCCTCACAGAAACGAATAAAATAAACTTCACAAAATACCACTCTGGTAAACGAAAGTCCAGTCCACAAAGCTGAAAACCAAGTGCTGAAAATATTTTATTTAAGAACACCACTGGTAACGATAAAAACAAACGTGTAGTACATCCAATGCATCAAGCGCTTTCACCCAGGCACTCCCAGGCTTTCTCAAGACAACTAATACACATTTTAGTGGAACCTTTTATACTAAACCTTGCCAATTCCACTGATTAATTAATCTTTCAATTATTCAATTTAAAACCATACTTCACTGTTTGCTTGCAAGTTCTTCTCATAAAAAATACTACATAGTTTTGTAAAAAAGAAGAGAAAGTAAAACAGTTTAACTGCCTTCTAAATGTATTTCGCTAACTATAAATACAAAGGTATAACAAGCATGTGTCCATAAATATTAAATATTAAATACCTTGAATACTTTGTAACATTTTGTCATATTTGTATAACAACAAACCAGCAGATATTAAGAATTCTTTAAAACATTACATTTTAAAAATACCTTTAATGTGTTACCCTTATCTATATGTAAAGGCTTAGAAACAAACTTGTAAATATTTATTATACATTCCCTAGATAAGTTATGCCATACTGCATACTTAAATAAGTTGTTATAATTTTGCCCTTCTAAGTTTAAGTATACTGCTTAAGCTTAGGACATCATTTAGGCCAGGGGGTCTAGCAGCGTCTAATTTCAGCTGCCAAAGCAGCTCCCTATATTCTAAGGAGGTTTCCCAATCTCCTCCTCTTGGGTTGCATTTTACCTGCTCCAAAACTAAAAACCTAAGTTCCATTTGTTCACAAACCAGCGAATGTTTGAAAAATGCATTTGATTCCTTCCCTTTACTGACATCATAAAGATGTTCATATATTCTTTTTGCCAGTGTCCTCTCAGTTTTGCCTACATAGAAACAAAGGCAATACTGACAAAAACCAAGATAGATTACCCCCTTTGCTTTACAATTAAAGTAACCTGGGGATTTTATATAAGTCTTTCTTGATTTTAAATAAAAACCTTTTGTGTTAATAATATAGGGGCACTGTCTGCAGGTATTGCATTTAAATGTACCCGTTAGTGGTTGTCCACTGTGTTCACCACCAACGTGATTTGTCTCAAGTCTTTCAGATTCTTATTTCTTCTTCTAATAAATTGTGGCTTGCAACCAAACATGTGTTTGAAATCATCATTCATAGTCACAATTGGCCAATATTTACACACAACACCTTCAACTATTGGACTTTCACTACTGTTTGTGTGAACAAATGCACAACCCTGTTCTTTTAACTTATTGTTTACTTTAACAGGTTCATACCTGCGTTCTTCACCAAGTAAAGGGAAGTATTTATCTGACCTTTGGTTTGTGACTTCTAAAACCACTGAATCAATTAACTGTGTAGGATAACCTCTTTCGATAAATAACATCTTCAAAAATTCAACTTCTTCCTTAAATATGTTCTCATCACTGCACATCCTAGCAGCTCTGATGAGTTGCCCCTTGATAATCCCCCACATTTGAAATAGTGGGTGATTGCTATCATAATGTAGAAACATATTAGAGTAACTTTTCTTCCTGTAAATACCAGACTGGAAACACCCTTTCTCCATGTTCTTAAAAAGGTTAACATCAAGGTAATGTAAGTTCACTGTGCTAATGTTACAAGTAAATTTAAGAAACTCTGTACTAGAGTTTATATGACAAATAAATTGCTCTAATTCTTCCATGCTTCCCTTCCAAAAGACGCAAATGTCGTCTAGGTAGCGTTGATAGTGCACCAAGTATTTAGTCCAATGTGTGCTAAATATGTATTTTAACTCCCAGTAGGCTAGTACAATGTTGGCATACGCAGAGGCGCAGGGGTTGCCCATTGCAACCCCCCTTTTTTGCCGAAACAATTCTCCACTAAAATAAATGAAATTGTTATTGAGAATTGCTTCCATAAACTCAACAAGTAATGCTATAATGTTGGCTCATAAGGTTGAATGACTGGCCAACATATCATTAAACCATGTTAATCCTGTGTCGTGTGGAATACTTGGAAACAGTTCTACCACGTCTACCGTGACCAAGTATTGAGTTTCTTCATAGAATTCTTTCTTGACACTTCGCAAAAATTCCCAAGCGGCCTTACAAAGAAATTGGAGAGATGTTACGAACTTCTTTAATGTAAGATCTATAAATTTTCCCAAAGGTTCTGTAATCCCCTTGGCTCCAGCTACAATTGGTCTAAACTGCAAAGGTTGTAGCCCTTTGTGGACCTTCGGGATACCAAAAATAATGGGGGTTAATGGCTTTTGTACTAGTAAATAATTGAATAACTGTTCATTTATTGCGCCTTGGTAAAGATTGTCCTCCAACATGTATCTAATTTTAGCATATG
Organism: Protopterus annectens; assembly: GCF_019279795.1. Lineage (NCBI taxonomy): Eukaryota > Metazoa > Chordata > Ceratodontiformes > Protopteridae > Protopterus > Protopterus annectens. The sequence goes on from NC_056726.1 coordinate 808,101,973, forward strand.
CAACATTGCGCTCATTTATTGATATTTGACTGTATTGTTCAATATCATGCAATAATGCATAGAGGGAGGCTTCGTAGTCATGTTGATACATGAGAACTACCCCCCCCCCCTTGTCAGTTTTCATTACCCTGATGCCATCATTATTTAGTTGTTTAATCAACTTGTAGGATGCTTCTGAAAAATTACTATAACTCGCTGTCACTTCTTTAGTGTGAATATTCCTAATTTCCACCTCCACCATTTCTTCAAATGTTTTTAGGGCAGGGTGTAAAGGGGGGTTCCATGTACTCTTTCTATGAAACATGCTGCTAGTTGTACTCTTTCCTTTAAGATTAATATTAAGATTCAATTGTCTTGTAAATAGTTTCAAATCTAATATGGTCCTAGGAATATTAATAGAGTTAGTTGGAACAAAATGCAACCCTTTGGTAAACACCTCAAAATGTAAGTCATTAACACTAATTTCAGTGTAATTATAAATGGAGAAATTACCCTTTTTAACAGTGTTACAAATTAAACTATGCATTTCTTCGAATTCACCAATAATGTCCTGTGTGTTATTGGCTCCTACCTCCTTGGTTGATTCCATTTCTTGGCGTACGGGGTTTGCTGCCTGTTCACTTGCCTCCCCTGGCCATACTGAAAACCCTGTTGAAACTGATTGGGTTGCTGGTTGGATTTTTGTACCAACCTTTCACTTCTCCTTGGGCCTTGGGCCTCAAACTCCTCATTAAAGTTGTTTTCTTGTTCAGTGTTTTTGCTATTGTAATCATAATTTTGATCACGTGACCATCTATTCCTAACATGCACGTTGTATGCTAACCCCTTGTTATAATCCTGTAGGTCACGCTCTAATTTTTTTATTTTTCTGTTCATGATTCTTAAACAATGATTATCAATTTCTTTAAATGTATTTTCATAGTCTCTTTTAATACTGTTAAAACAGAAATCACTGACAATAGAATTATTCAGAGTATTTGCTTCAGATAGCAAAACGGAGGCTTTACCTTCATAGTCTTTCACCATTAACCCAAGCATATCAAGCCCTGTTTTGTTGAACAACGCTGACAATTCCTTAAACAATTCTGTACCAGATGCAGCGTTGTTCGGAAATTTAGTAATACGCAACCCTTTAGGAATTCTTTTTACTTTTATACATTCCAATAAGTATTCAATTTCAAGCTGGGTTGATTTGTATGAATATAACTTATTATTAAGAGGAGGAGATTGGGAAACCTCCTTAGAATATAGGGAGCTGCTTTGGCAGCTGAAATTAGACGCTGCTAGACCCCCTGGCCTAAATGATGCCCTAAGCTTAAGGAGTATACTTAAACTTAGAAGGGCAAAATTATAACAACTTATTTAAGTATGCAGTATGGCATAACTTATCTAGGGAATGTATAATAAATATTTACAAGTTTGTTTCTAAGCCTTTACATATAGATAAGGGTAACACATTAAAGGTATTTTTAAAATGTAATGTTTTAAAGAATTCTTAATATCTGCTGGTTTGTTGTTATACAAAGATGACAAAATGTTACAAAGTATTCAAGATATTTAATATTTATGGACACATGCTTGTTATACCTTTGTATTTATAGTTAGCGAAATACATTTAGATGGCAGTTAAACTGTTTTACTTTCTCTTCTTTTTTACAAAACTATGTAGTATTTTTTATGAGAAGAACTTGCAAGCAAACAGTGAAGTATGATTTTAAATTGAATAATTGAAAGATTAATTAATCAGTGGAATTGGCAAGGTTTAGTATAAAAGGTTCCACTAAAATGTGTATTAGTTGTCTTGAGAAAGCCTGGGAGTGCCTGGGTGAAAGCGCTTGATGCACTGGATGTACTACACATTTGTTTTTATCGTTACCAGTGGTGTTCTTAAATAAAATATTTTCAGCACTTGGTTTTCAGCTTTGTGGACTGGACTTTCGTTTACCAGAGCCTCACAGAAACGGACAACTGGTGCCGGAGTCACGGCCTTAAACTAAATGCCAAAAAATGTATAGTCATCCCCTTTGGGAAAAACAAAGTACCCACAAATTATCACATAGACAGCAACCCACTGAGTACGGAAAAAGTAGTCAGAGACCTAGGGACCCAAGTCGACAGCGACCTCTCATTTGACACCCACGTTGCCAAAGTGGTTAGAAAAACATTCTACCTTGCACACCTCATCATGAAGGGATTCACATCCAGATCCAAGGATGTCATTGTACCCCTATACTCCTCCTCATCAGACCCATGATTGAGTACAATGCCCCATTTGGTATGTACCTCACTCGGCATTTGCAACAGCTGGAGAGACCACAAAAGTACCTCACCAAGAGGATCAAGGGTCTCCAACATATGTCTTACTCTGCCAGACTAAAGAAACTTCAGCTCTATTCAGTAGCATACCGCCTACTCAGAGGTGATCTCTGCCTGATGTACAAGGCCATGTCCAATCAGGATCTGATGGACATGCTCCACCTCAAAAAATCCAAATCCATCAGAACCACGAGAGCTAAAGACTTAAACCTTGGCACAAGTATGAATAGGACACTGACTGTCTTCAAGAGAAATCTTGATGAGTGGATGGGAGATCGTAAGTTTACCCCAGGGGTCACATCTGTGTCACTGCTAGACAGGGGCACAGTAAACTAATTCTATTATATAAGGGGACCTTCATTGTGTCACTACTAGACAGAGGCACAGTATTCTAAATTTATTCTGTACATTTTTGTACCATTTCATGGGGTGGCAAAAGCCACATCACTATGGCTAGGCTTACAAATGCCCCAGGGCAGATAGCCTAGTACCCAACTATGAAACTATGTATAAGGTATTCCTTGCCATCAGTAATATTAATGTTCATAGGTTTAGAGAGTCAGTCCTGGTGGTCTAATGGTTACTCCACCCCCGATCTCTGTACTATCACTTATCCCATTAAGACACTTAAGCATGTAAGCCCAAGTGTTGGATTGTTTACCACCCCCCCCCCCCCGATCCCATCACGCATGAATGTGCCTTAGGCCACTTTAAGGAGTATTCTTTGTAGTCTAATGTATCCCTCTGCCTCAGTCCCATAGGACTGCAGTTCAGAGACTCATCCATGGTGTCCAGTAGTTACCTCCAGTCCCTGATCCTTGTAGGAATGTTGGTGCCATCACACTGGTGTCCTCACCCCTAATCCGTGTACTGCAGTTGGTGCCGTTATGGCCCTTAAGAATGTGTCTGGTGTTTGCTCCCAATCGCAGCCATGATGTTTTGCGCATTATGACACTATTCCCTTCTGTTTAGTGTATCCCCCTATCCCTGTAGTAGCATTGATGTACAGTGTGTATCCTACCCCCCCCCCCAGTCCCCATAGTAATGGTGGTGCCAGTATGGTAAGTTTTAACTATATTCCTGGTGTTTGGTGGTTCCCTCAACCCCCTGATCTCCGTTTTAATGGCACTTTTGCATTAAGCCCTGTTGTGTAGTAGTTGCCCTCCACCCCGTTCGTGTTCAGCAGTTGAACACAGCCTTTCTACCATGTTCTCTAGAATGACCTGGTTCTTCCTGGTGCTGGACATCTTCATTTTGGAGGACCACGCAAAACCGTGTAAAGATGCATGCTGAATACAGAACATAAACCGTGACTTGTACACCTTGTGGTACATTTACAAATTTGAACCTTTGTCTTTTCCAAATGTCTCATTTCACACGGTATTTATTGTATAAATGCACTTATTTTTAAAATCATGCTACTTCTTTTATTGCCACCTTTGGTCTGGGTCATGGCTGTAATGGGTTACAAGACCAGTCCACTTACCCAATCAAAAGTCTAAAATAAGTACAATTCAGAGACTGTGTCCCATTGATTATATAAGGACAGAGTAGATATCTTTATTAACTGGGTATGCCCATTGGATCCAACTTCAGGGATAACCCAGAAGTCACATAATATCAGATCCTGAAATTATTGCCTTTTTCTCTCCAGCCTGGTGTTTAAACTAAGGAATTGCAGAATATTTTTCACATAAGTGGGACACCACAGTTGATAAGGCAAGGAATAGCAGACAATATTCTTATGAGAATTTCAGGCTGTAATCAGCTTGCATTCAGTGATAAGCAGCACTGTTGTCAATTATTTTAAAAAGCTGTAAATTGCTCCTGGATATCCAAACTGTAAATTGCCTTTGGGTAGTCAGTGGCAAAACAGTTCTTCTGCTTCATAAAAAATTCTAGTTTGTTAAAACAAGGACACTAGTGGCAAATAATTAATTTTTACAGTTCTCTCTCTTCTGAATACACGTCTTGCTTGTTTTCTTAGAGAAACACTTGATTACTCTGCTTTTGCATTGTGCACATGAGATGTATGTTGCTTTTTTTAGGTCAGTATGGCATGTGTTTTGAAGTAACGCCGAATATTTGTACCAGAAATTACGTGTAGTGCTTTTTTCTTGTGTTCTAAGCCCTAGGTGGCTCTTGATTCCTTTCTCCTCATAACTGGTTTAATTTTAATAATTTACTGTACAAGTCATGAGTCTGTACTGACAGCTGGCCCTGGCAGCGGTCATAGATGGTTTACACATGACTATCTGGATAGTTTAAGGAAGGAATGACTATCTGTTGTCATGTTATTAATTGCAGCCACTTTTAACTGAAGTACAGTCTTCGAGCATGTCACATATTGAGTGCCATCTTCTGTTGGGATTTGATAGGCAGCTTATACTGAAACTGTTTTAGCATGGTGTCGGAACACTTATTCGATTAGTAGTAAGCTAGGAGTTTGTTAGTGTTGCATCCCAGTTTTCTCAGAAAAAATGTAGGATGGGATAATGATATCTGATTTTGTTTTTACTCTTAGACTAAAAATAATGGCATCATGATCTATATTAATTAAGGGTAGTATAACCATCGGTATGCTACAGAAAGATCCCATGGTTGTCAGTATAATGTTGAACACACTGCCATTATGCTCTTGTGTGAACAATACACTCACTTGGTCAGACTGAATTACAGTCCCTTGTTATGGTGACATGCATCTGCCCACCAAAGGAACTCTTGCTGCAAGCAGGGAATGAGAGGAATCTTTGTTTCCAGGCTGTGACAATGTTGACTCCATAAGGTTTTTAGGTACCGTTGAAGTTTCCTCATATGCAGTCTCGCATATGTAATTAGTAGAATGCAGTTTGCCATGAACCCCAAAGCCTGCAGAGTTTGTCTTTTAGATAGCTGGATTTCAGGTGCGACTTGTTTCAAGTATGTTGTCAAGTTACTTGATTATCAATGTCTAGATTTATGATGTCAGAAATTATCCCTTCCATGGCTTTATAAGCAAGGCTGCTTAGACTGATGGGTCTGTAATATCTGTGGATCGCGTTTGGAACCCCTCCCTTGTGTATGGACATCATGCTGGCTATTCTCCAGGCCTCAGGGATATAGCCTGTTACAAAATTGATGTTAAATAGCTTTAATAGAGGTTGCAATAGGCTGCACTTATTGCTGATTTTTAAGTTGTACGGCGTATTATGAGGCAGAAGAGGAAGGATGGCGATAGGCCTCTAGTTTGTGGTGTCAGTATTATTTCCACCGTTGTTTAGGGTGATGTTGAAGGCACAATGCCCCATGGAAAAGTCATATAATTCTTGCATGGATCTCTTTATAAGTACAGATATGGGTAAGGCGATGCTGTCTGCAGATAGAATGAGAAAGATAGGAGCTATATTGACAGGTGTATTGCGGCAGGGTTTCAGTTACAGGAGGAGTCACAGTCTGCAGACACAGGCAGATTTTGGACTTACTGTGAAATACTATTAAAAAACATTTATCAGCTTAGAACACATTAACATGTATCCCTAAGCTGCATATGCAACATTCTCATGAAACCAAGTTTCTGTGAGGCCATTTTTGCTTGGGCTAGAGGAAAGTCTCTCTGTTGATCAGTGGCAGTGAAAAACATTGAGCTGCTTCCCTGCCCCCCCATGGGAGTGGTTACTGACTTGAAACTGTAGTTTATTGGCCAAAAGGGGTCATTTCCAAAACTCCTTCATCTTCCTCCCTTAAAACCTAGTTGCCTCGTGGTTTTGGCGTCTTTTCAGGCTTGTTGGCTGTTGGTGAAGCACCCACCAAGAGGAGAAAATGCTGAGAGAAGAAAGGAGCCACTTTTGAGATTTTAAGTATTTTTCCTCTGTTTATTTGATAAGTTTTTCTGCATAGCTGCCTAGTTTGAGCAATTTCTGGCTTGTTAAACTTGATTTCTGCATTAGTAGCTGTATTTAGAGCACAACCAAAAGCTGTTTACTGAATTTCCTGTTTGCACTTAATTTTAAAATCGTTTTTTTTCTCAAAACTTGCATATTTTCTGTCTTTGACCTATCACTGTTGTGTGGGGTCATTTACTGCACTGTTATAACTTGATATTACTTGTGAACCTCTGCTATCTCTGAAAAAACAAAAAAAAAATCTTGCTTTTTTCCCACTTTTCTGAGATTTAAAAAAGTTCAAGTTACAGGCTTGCTGTTCTTGAACTATTTTGTAAGTTTCTGTGAGGCCATTTTTGCTTGGGCTAAAGGAAAGTCTCTCTGTTGATCAGTGGCAGTGAAAAACATTGAGCTGCTTCCCTGCCCCCCGTGGGAGTGGTTACTGACTTGAAACTGTAGTTTTATTGGCCGTTTTGGGTCAATTCCTGGCTCTTTCCAGCCCCTGCTACCAAGCACACTTTAGAGTGCTTTAGCGCGATTTAGCACGGAGTTGCCACTAGAGCAGCATCGGGCAGCACTGGTTTAACAAGGTTAAACTTTTTCTGGCTCCATAAAGTCTGTTCTTCATTTTTTCCCTTAGAACTGCTCTACTAGTAATCTAAACAGTATATCCCTTAACTAAAAAGCGCAGCACTTGTTCCTAAAAGCTTTTACTTGTCTTAAAAGCATCTTCTTTTCAGGTTTAGCACTTTTGTATTATTACAAAGTCCCTCACTAGCAACCCCCCCCCCCAGGAGTACCCACTTCCTTACTAAGTCCTCTCTTATTCAGTTACACCCCTAACTTCTAAATTTCTCTAGCATGTCGAAGGGCCAGATGCTGGCATCCTCTCCTGTCCAGTTGGTGAATTTGGGAATATTGAGGCAATGTTACACTTGCCTCACGTACACTGACAACCCTCTCCTCCTCCCACATAACACAAATACTTGCGAGAGATGCAGCTATTTAGCCAAACTGGAGGCTGAGCTCTCTCAACTCAGGATTGGCAAGACCAGACAGGAGGAGAAGGCAACTACACACACCACAAAACCAGTCTCACATAAAGCTATCACAACAATGAATCAAACACATAAACACACAAAGTCATACTCGGAGGCTCTGAGCAAAAATTTACCTAAGCAGCAGAGGCCTCCAAAGCAGACATCCAAGCAACTGCCACCTCATGACACACCACAGGCAACACATAAACCACAAAATCAGTGTGCAAAGCAGTCACAGCCCTTAAGGCCAAATACAACACCAAACATACTTGTCATAGGTGACTCCATAGTCAGACACACTGACTCCCACTCACCAGGCTGAACAAGGAGAGGGTCACAGTAAGCTGCCTATCGGGCGCTAGAATCCGCCACATAACACAAGCACTCGGGTCACTCCACAGCAAGTACAAATATGACACAGTCATTATCCATGCTGGTGTGAACGACCTGAGACGTACCTCCCTGGACTACATGAAAAGAGACATAGAGGAGCTCTCTGATTATGTAGCCCAGGCAGGTATGACCTTGACCCTGAGCAGTATCCTTCCTTCACCAAGAATGATGCCACAACATAGAGAGAAGATGATCAGCTTTAACATTTGGCTTAATTTCTGGTGTCATTCAAAGGGGATCCAGTGTCTGTCTGCCTGGGATGACATGCTTGACAAGCCACGCTGCTTCGCAAGGGACGGCTTGCACCTGTCACCCCTGGGATTCCAGATATTGGCTAAGGCTCTTGCCACCCCATAGTGCCTTTTAGGCAAGGCTCAAATTCTAAACCTACCACCCTAGAAAACAAAAATGGGAAGAAACTAAGGGTAATGCTGCTCAATGCCAAAAGTCTAAATCTCAAAATGCACGCACTCGAGGCCCTTCTCAGTATGGAGAACATCGATGTCTGTGCTGTGACTGACACCTGGTTCAAGGCTCCTGAGAGCACCCTGGCACTATCAGGTTTTACCTCATATCATGCGTTCCGGCCCCAAAACCCGGACCACACCACAAAAGGAGGGGGTGTATCCATATTCATCAAGGATACCCACACCTCCAGGTTGGTGGCAATGCACGAAGCATCAGAAACCATCCAGGTGCAATTAACTATAGGCAAAACTGCTCTACAATTTGTAGCATGCTACAGGCCACCCTCTCAAACTCAGGAACCCCACACAGCCTTCCTGAAGACACTGGAGGGTATAAATGTATCTCCAAACACCATTATATTGGGTGACTTCAACTACCCGAATATAGACTGGGAACATTACTCAAGCCCCAACTTTCTAGCCCAAAGGTTCCTGGAGTTCATAAATTCAAATGCCATGGAACAACTAGTCACCGTTCCCACAAGAGGAGAAAATATACTAGATCTCATCATCACAAACATGGGGACAAAATGCTCCACACCGAAGTATATCCCTCATTGGTGAGATCAGATCACAAACTTATCTCACTGGAAATCCACATCCCGCCCCACCGCAAACAAAAAAGACCACAGTGAAGAACTTCTCTAAAGCAAACTTCACACTACTCAAGACTGGTGTGGTATCCTTCAAGGCCCCCGAGCCAGGGGAAACCACAACCCAAGCTGTGGAAGCCCTTACAAATGCCTTCTACGAACACCTCCAGGACTGCATGGATCAGGCAATCCCTAATAAAACCAAGACTCTTTCCACCAAGGGCAAACGTCCAGTCTGGTGGACCCCAGCCATAAACAAACTTTACAATAAGAGGAGAAAGCTGTTACATGATAGAGCAAAATCCATAAAAGAGAAGACACCCTTGATCATTATTAGTAAAAAAATACGAGCACTCATAAAATCATCCAAAGCCAACTTTGAGAGAAAAACTGCAATAGATTCAAAAGACAATCATAAGGCCTTCTTCAGCTATGTTAGAAACCTGGGTGGAAACTCCCAGATATGCGCAGAATTAGTCCAAAATGATACAAAAATCACTGAACCCACAGACATTGCCAACATACTGGCAGACAGGTTCAGTGCAAACTTCACACCCAAAAGGAGAGATAACTATCACAGCGGAGTGTAGCCTCCCAGACATCTCAAATGTGCAGGTGAAAGCTGCTCTCTCTAAAGCTAAAAACACAGCATCAATGGGACCGGATGGTGTCCCCAGCTGTGTGCTACACGAACTCAACGAGGAACTAAACCCGCATATAAGGCAGCTGTTTAATCTTAGCCTTACCACAGGATACGTGCCCAAGGAGTGGCGTATGGCAACTGTGGTCCCACTCCACAAAGGCGGTGCCTCTACGGACCCTGGTAATTACCGCCCCATAAGCTTAACAAGCCTGGTCTGCAAAGCTATGGAGAGGATCATAAACTCATAAACAAAGACATAGGGGACTTGCAGACATTGGACCCGACCCAGTTTGACTTTGTCAAGGGCAGATCATGCCTTTTGAACTTGGACGACTTCTTCGAAACAGTCACCAAGGCCATTGATGAGGGAAAGGCAGTCCATACAGTCTACCTTGACCTTGCAAAAGCTTTCGACACAATACCCCAGTCAGGTATTATAGAGAAACTTACCAGCTTAAATGTAAACCCATATGTCACAAGATGGGTTGCAAACTGGCTAAAGGACAGAACCCACAGGGTTAGAGTTGCTGGCGCCATGTCAGACTCCAAGCCGGTCACAAGTGGTGTCCCACAGGGCTCAGTCCTTGGCCCCCTGTTGTTCGGCATCTACTTCTCAGAAGTACAGGCAAACATAGGAGGACTATGGCTGACAAAGTTTGCAGATGACTGCAAACTAGGCGCCATAGTGGAAAGTACATCGGACACAGATATCCTCCAGAGGGGTCTCACGGAAAATGATAACTGGTGCCAGAGCCATGGCCTGAAGATAAATGCCAAAAAATGTATAGTTATACCCTTCGGGAAAAACAAGGTAACCCCAAGCTACCATATAGGTGGCAATCCATTAAGCACAGAAGAGGTTATCAGGGACCTGGGGACCCAGGTTGACAGTGGCCTTTCTTTTGACACTCACATTGCTAAAGTGGTTAGAAAGACCTTCTACATTGCCCACCTGATCATGAAGGGATTCACATCCAGATCAAGTGAGGTCATTGTTCCCCTGTACTCTTCACTTATCAGACCAATGATAGAGTACAATGCCCCATTCGGGATGTATCTCACCCGACACCTGCAGCAATTGGAGAGACCCCAAAAGTTCCTCACCAAAAGGATAAAGGGACTCCAAAATCTATCATATGCTGCCAGACTGAAGAAACTCCAGCTCTATTCAGTCGCATACCGCCTGCTTAGAGGTGACCTGTGCCTGACATACAAGGCCATGTCCAACCCGGAATTAATGGACATGCTCCACCTCAAAAAATCCAAATCTACCAGATCCACTAGAGCAAGCGACTTAAAGGAAAACAACAGGATATTAAAGCAGATTCCCCAACCTGCTGACTCTTCCAGTTCCTGTTCTTTGATAAAGCTTAAAAAAAATCACCCTTGCAGCTTTAAAAAATAACCCACTCAACTGTTTTCCCTCTTCTGCTTCCTAGCTTTCTATACTGTTTTTGTTTCACTTTGCAAACCAACTTGAAAAACCTGTAGCTGGCTCTGAAAATATGATGTCACATCTGCCATCTGCTCTTGCTCTAGCTATCGGGATGTTTCCTCCCCCAAAGTGATGAAATCCCCGCCTGATTTGCATGCTGTATAGAAGAGCCAGTGTTCCTCCCACATTGTGATGTCAGACCTGCCTTACCCAGCCCACTCAGCCTAATAAAACCCATGTGGTGTGTGGAACTCCTTTTCATTGTACATGTATCCTGTCGACTGCATTTGTTTGAGGGACTGCTGAAAAGTTCGGATTGCCTGCATTGTCTTCTGCATTTTTTGCTTCATTGGTGAGATAAGTCTTCCTAGTGAATTAAAAATGTAATTCTACACACAGCCCCTGTTTGAATGCACTTCTAGCCCTATTTTGTGCTGCCTGATATAGTTTATGCTTCTGTTTGCCACATGGTTCAGTAGTGTATGCTGCTGCCAACTATCTAGATTAGCCTTCTGTTGTATTTGCTTGCTGCTTATATATAATTATATGTATTTTGTATATTATTATTGTATTATGGTTATACATTTTATTTGTTACTGCTGGTTCTCTGTTAATTATCTAGTCATTGTGTTCCCATGTGTGAATGCTGCCTTCTGTTTTAGTCAGGTCCCATGCTGCATGCTGAATTCGGCTTGGTATTATCTGCATTTATCTTCGTTACTGATACTCAGAATGAGCCGTCTTTTCTTTTTTTTTTTTTTTATGCAAGTGTTGGTTTATAGTGATAGCTTGTATATTTATCACTACTGCTGCTCGTTTGTTTTTTCTAATTTTAGCATGTTATTAATGCTCATTTCGGCATCTGTGTGTGCCGTGCTCGTTTATATATATATATATATATATATATTTTTCTGCTGCACGTTAGTGTTTCATGCAGCCGTTTTAAAAGTTAGAGGGAGTTGGACTGCAATTGCGACGTTCTCTTGTCGGCAAGTATCATGTTTACATGCCCTTGTTTTGCTGTGTATGCTGTGGGCCATGTTTGTGTGTGCCGATATCTTCTACATTTTTGAAGAGACCCCTCACCCCGAAGAAAATTTCTCTTTCATGGTATATTCTGAAAAGTTAGGTACTGCTGTAGATATTTTAGCTCTGTGAGCTGTTCTTGGTATTGTAACACATAACACTTCTATTTAAAAAATCCGATGAAGTGTAATGTTGGTGTAGGTCTGAAACTGTTCTAACTGAAACCTCCGAGGTCCGGAAGGGGATGTTCATTGTGTTTCACTGTTGCAGTCATTACTCTTGGGTTATCCTGCTGGCAGACTACCCGCAGTCGGCCTGAATTCCAAAGTCTTGGTCCGGCGTTGGTTGCTGTCGCCTCTTCCCCGACGTCAGTGCGCCAGGGGTATAAAAGATGCGGCTGACGCCATTTTCTCTGGTATTCCTTGCCGCGCAGTGCCCGAAGCAGAAGCAGTTTGCAAGTGCCAGTCGGCTGACTCCTGAGATTTTCATGTTCGAATTTCAGATCCGAAGTCTTCATTTAAAGCTAAGTACCCCATTGGGGAAACTTTTTTCTTGCTCCAGACCGATGTCAGAAAAAGTTAATAATTGTATTTCTTGTGGGAAGCAAATACCTCATAAGGACTTTCATTCTTATTGTATTCCTCGCCTAGGCCCTGATCACGACGTTGCTAATTGCAGGTTTTGTGCTAGATTTAACCAACGCACTATTAAGCGTCGGTACGATTTTGCATTTCATTACTTTGGCCGAAGATTTAATAACACAATGTCGTCGGATAGCCATCAGACTACCACAATTCACAAGAAAAGCAAGGAAAAGGACAGGCATCTGAGGTCCAAAACTGACGACAAGGCTTCTTCTAAGCCAGTCGCCGGTTCTCAGTGAGGCGCTTTTGCAGCCCCTGACACACGCTACCTCAGAGCCGCAGGCTGCTTCCGACTCCCACATGGAGCAGACTAGGCCGCTGGAAACTCAAGGTACTGGACACTTGGAAAATATTCCCTCAGATGGGTCCGGAGCCGCTGAGCAGGCATCAGCTTCTGAGGGTGTTTTCAGGCCTACACAGTTATATGTAAAACCAACTACAGCTTCAAAGACAAAGACTAAAGCACCACTAAAGACAAAGAAACAAGTGCAGCAAGCCCATGGACAGGCCTCCATGCCTAAAAAACAGATGCTCAAAATGGCCGAAGACCTAATTACTTTGATCAGGGGTTCCCATCCCCCTCCTGATAAGAGGCCTAGGCAAGAGACAGAATATGAATCTTCAGATCAGGTTTCCATTTCCTCTTACCCCTCTTCTGAACAGGAATACTCTCTTCCTCCCTATGAGGACTCTGCTGCTGAAGAATCTATCCCTTCAGCCTCTCCTCCTGAGGATTATTCTTTTGGGGAAACCCTGCATACCACAAGGGAGCACTTCCACTGGGAGAGCCAAGACTACTCAGAATCTAAGAAAAGGCTCAGAGACTTTCTTTTACTATCTCAGCACAGCCCTCTTGCTATCCCCCCTGTTTTAGACATTGTAGATGATGTATTTTCAGAGTCCAGCCTGTCTCCTGACTCTTTACCCCTCCTGACTCTTTACCCCCTGCACCTGTTAAGCCAGACAGATACTACAGGGTTCAAGATTCACATAAATAAAAACCCTGCTGCTGACCCAGAAACTATTTCTCAGGGTCCCAAAGGGGTCAAGGCTTCCACTGCAAAAAACCCTATCCCCTCTGATAGGGATTCAAGGGCACTGGACAGATGGGGAAAAAGGTTTACACTTCTGCTACCTTGGCTGTGAGGGCTTTAAATTGTCAATTTCATATGCTTAAATATCAGCAATACTTAATGTCACTACTTAAACAGAAAATATTAACAAATTCTGAATGTGCAGAAAACAAGGAAATGCAGGATTGATTGCATGCTACTGAACAAGTGGGAAGGCATACTTTGCAATGTGGTTTTGATTCTCTGGAGGCCTCTTGCAGGGCTGCTGTTATGGGTTCTGTCATTAGGAGGCATGCTTGGTTAAAGGAACAGAATCTGCCTGATCATGTTAAAGCAAAATTATTAGATGCTCCATTACAGCATGATACTTTGTTTGGTGTTAAAGCAGAAGAGGTGTTGAAGAAAATGGAGGACAAAGCAAAATCTATGCAGACAGTTAAGGATTTCTTACAGGTGCAGCCACCTAGATTTATCAGGAACTGGCCCACAAATAACTGGTCCTTTCCAGTGTCAGACAGGCCACAAAGAGGCAGACACAGATGCCCCAGAGGCAGACCCCAGCCTCATGGTTCATACAGGCCTAAACAATGGGATGCTTCTACCTCCAAAAGCGGAGAAGACAAATCACAGCCATACAGGAAACAATCCCAATGACTTTCCTCTGCCAGCACCAAGCACTTATCTTTTGGCAGCCCCCTTAGGGGGGAAAACTAGCACTTTTTTCACAAAATTGGCACATAATCACCCAGGACAAATGGGTCTTGAATATAGTGTCTCAGGGCTACAGGTTCCACTTTCACACCCTGCCAAGGGCAAAAGGTACGCCAGACCTGCCACACAATCAATGGGCAGAGGCACAAAAGCAAGTTTCATCCCTCATGGACATGAGGGCCATTCAGCGAGTACCACAGCAAGAGCAGGGACAAGGATTTTATTCGAGACTTCTCTTGGTACCCAGAAAGGACAAAGCCTGGAGACCGATACTGGACCTGTCTATTCTAAACACATTTCTGGACATTCCAAAATTCAAAATGTTGACTCTGCAGCAGCTTCTGCCCATGCTGGGCAAGAAGGCTTGGCTTGTAACTTTGGACCTAAAAGAGGCATACCTGCATGTCCCAATCAGACAGTCTTGCAGAAGATACCTCAGATTCATAGCTGGCTCAGTGCACTACCAATTCTCTGCACTGCCCTTTGTTTTATCTACTGTGCCCAGGGTCTTCACAAAATGCCTGGCACCAGTAATTGCATTTTGCAGACAGAGGAATTCAAATATATCCTTACTTGGATGACTGCCTTATTCAAGCAGAGAACAAGGACATTCTACTAAAGCATCTGGCATTTGTAAAAAGATTACTAATTTGCCTAGGGTACACAGTAAACGAAAAAAAATCAAAACTAGTACCCTCTCAAGAGATAATATTCCTGGGTGCAAGCTTAAATACAACTGCCCAGATGGCTTATCTCACGCCAGACAAACAAAGGCAACTGACATCTTCAAAATGTTGGCAACAAAGACCCAGTTATCTGCAAAAAAAATTCTACAGCCTTTGGGCTTCATGGCATCCTGCATTCTGCTAATTCCATATGCCAGACTGCATATGAGGAAACTACAATGGTATCTAAAAAGTGTTTGGACTCAACATTGCCACAGCCTGGAAACATTAATTACCCTCATTCCCTGCCTGCAACAGGAGTTTTGATGGTGGGCACAGGCCTGTCACCACAACAAGGGACAGCCATTCACTTTACCCACAGCCAGGCAGACACTAACAACGGATGCATCAAATTATGCCTGGGGGCCCCACATGGCAGAAAAATGTATTCAGGGCACATGGCCCGCAAGCCAGATGCATCTTCATATCAATCAAAAACAGATGCTAGCTGTTCAAAATGCCCTGACAGCTTTCAAGGATCTACTTCATCCAGGACAACTACTGATAAAGATGGACAATACTACAGTCATGAGGTACATAAAAGCAGGGAGGCACACATTCCTACCCCCTCTGCAGACAAGCCATGACTTTGTGGGACACAGCATTGAGTTATCAAGTTCACCTGCAAGCACAATTCCTGCCAGGAAAGATTAATACTCTGGCAGACGAACTAAGCAGAAACCTCATGAATCCCCACGAGTAGAAATTGGATCCACAAGTCTTCAGCATGATAACAAGGAAATGGGGATGCCCAGACATAGATCTATTTGCCTCCCCTCACAACTGCCAACTACAGAGATTCTGCTCAAGGACTTATCACAAGCAAACATGGAAAGTGGATGCCTTACCCTTCAGCTGGAAAAACCTAACCGTATATGCCTTTCCTCCACTGCCTCTCCTCCCCAAGGTACTCCTAGAGGTCAGACAAGAGAAGCCAAAAATTATACTGATTGCCCCAGACTGGCCACGCCAGCACTGGTACCCAGTCCTAAAGAACTTGTCTCAAGGTCCAGCCTGGACACTGCCTCAGATTTCTCACTTACTGACCCAACAAAACAATCAGATCCTGCACAGCCAACTCAGGACCTTAAATCTGGCAGCATGGCGGATAATGTAGCCATTCAGAACACTCCTCTCTCCAAAGCTGTGATGGATGTTATTTTGGAGGCCAGGAGGTCCAGTACCAGAAAATCTTATGCAGAAAAATGGAAGAGATTCTGTGCTTGGAACCAGGCACAAGGAATTGACATGTTTGTTCCAAACATTCCTCAGATTTTACAATACTTAACTGAGATGCTGGACAGAGGCCTATCCTTTTCATCAATTAAGATCCATGCCTCTGCCATTGCAGCCCATTACAATATATAACCACCTATCTTTTCTCATTCTTTAATAAGGCAGTACCTCAGAGGGGCCAAAAACATAAGGCCTCCAAGGAGAGCACCGATACCTGCATGGGACCTCAATTATGTCTTGGAAAAACTCACACTGCCTCCTTTTGAGCCAGCCTCAACAGCTGATATAAAATTCTTATCCTGTGTGGAACCTTTTATCATTTTCCATCCAGACAGGGTTTCTCTGAGGACAAACCCGAGATTTATACCTAAGGTGGTGTCCAGTGTGGCCCTTAACCAAACCATTCACTTGCCTACCTTTTATCCAAACCCACAGAACAAGGGGGAGAGACTTCTGCATTCTTTGGACATACACAGACAGCTACGCTTCTACTTGGACAGAGCTAAAGCTTTCAGAAAGACTGAGCAACTTTTAGTGGCATATGCTGCAGGATCACAAGGAAAGGCTATCTCAAAACAGACCATTTCAAAATGGATAGGCCATTGCATTCATTTCCTGCTATTCACAACATGGCAAATCAGTGCCTAAGGACATTAGGCCACATTCAACCAGAGCAGCAGCCTTCCTCAGAGGAGTACCAACCAAAGACATCTTAGAGGCTGCAACTTGGAGTTCGGTGCACACCTTTACAAAGCACTACCACTTACCTCTCTACTCTAAATCCAGAGCAGGCTTTGCCACTGCAGTTCTGCAGGGCCTCATAGCCTCTCCTAATCCTATTTAGCCCCAGCCACCCATCCTCAGCTTTGGGATTCAACCCAAGAGTAATGACTGCAACAGTGAAACACGATGAACATCGTACAGTTGTGTACCTACCATAAATGTAGATGTTGAGTGTATTCACTGTTGCAGTCAATTACCCTCCCACCATTCCCCTTTGTTTTGCTGGGTCTTATCTGTACTTCTCTATTCTATACAACCTATGTGGCGTATTTGCTTGTAGATGAAGGAAATGATTACCTTAGTGCATGCATGTTTATTGGCATAATTTTTAGCCTACCCTTTTGGGGGCACCTGACATCTGGGGCAAGAAAAACTGAAGAAAATGGTGTTGGCTGCATCTTTTATACCCCTGGCGCACTGACGTCAGGGAAGAGGTGACAGTAACTGACACTGGACCAAGACTTTGCAATTCAGGACGACTGCGGGTAGCCTGCCAGCAGGATAACCCAAGAGTAATGACTGCAGCAGTGAATACACTCTAACATCTACATTTATGGTGGGTACACAACTGTACTTTCTGCTGAGTCAGCGTAGCAGGAGCATTCTTTATGAATGGAGAATACTATATAATTTCATCAGCGGCACGCATTTGTTTCCACTTATATGTATTATTAGCATTGATATTTTGCAATAACACTGGTCTTGTACAAACTGACCATTCGCTCAGGTCTGCTAGATTGTCTTACTGTAACACATCAGTAGCTTTAGTGGTGTTAATTGTACCGTGCCAGATTTTTCAGTTATGGACATTGAAATTGCTTTATCAGCATAGGCAGTATGATTAGATACTAACTTGATTTCAGGGCTGTATGGTTTAATCTTGCTCCTTGTTTAGCTTTATAACGTGTTTAAAGCATCTCCTCTAGACATTCTTGTGTCTATTTTTAGTACCACTGTTATGCAAGGATATGATGGGGGTTCACACCTGTGGTTAGTTGGGCAAGCAGCAACTCAATTCAGTCATGTTTTTGGACCAGTATAGCATTGTATTAGTGCTTTAAAAACATTGAAACACCTCCTCTATATGTTTTATTCATAGCTGAGGGGGATCAAAATGTATGAAAGACACTGTAGACTTTAATAGCCAGAGTGATTACTACGATTTTGAACTATGTTTCTGTGACTGCATATATGTGTGTGAATTTTCTAGGGTAAGGAGTGCTTCCAGGTAATAATTTTTTATATATTTAAACTACTAGCATTGAGAAGCAGCACCTTTAGGTATTTCTGACTGATTTTTATTATGTTGGCGGGCTTAACTTGGCATATCCTAAAAAAGGCACCATGTTGACAAAGTTTTTGTCAATATTCAGAAGCCAAGTGGTGATAAGTGCAAACCATCTCTTGAAAAGCATAGTGGCTTGTCGGTTATGTCTACCCAAGCTGTCAGAGATTGAATCCCCTTGTTGTGACATCAGAAACTAAGCCATTTGTTGAAGTAGGTAATTTTTGCTGGTCCTGTTGTATAATCATTGCTGAAGGCAGGATGCGACTCAAGGCTAGATTCATACCCACCTGGGACACATGTATTCAGAGAGCTCTATGTCCCTCTTCATATAGTCCAGTGAGGTATCATGGACTATGACCGTCATACTTGTTCTTGTGTTTTAAAGCCACAAGTGCGTGTGTGTGTGTGTGAATGCAAGCAAGGGGCAAGTGTGTGTGTGTGTGTGTGTGTGTGTGTGTGTGTGTGTGTGTGTGTGTGTGTGTG